>NC_025999.2:87071320-87116343 GCF_000442705.2 Elaeis guineensis
AAAGAAAATCAAAGCAGAACACAGATCCCATCTGATCAGTATCTCAATCCCTAACAAGCCAATCACTAATCAGTTATCCAGCACAAAATTCTATTTTCCATTGATGTCAATCAACAACAAATAAACCAACTTTCCATGATCAGCAAAACCAGAACACGATCATTTCAAGCACTAACATCTACAATTAATCCATGAAACAAGGCACAACTTTTACAATCTCATAAAGTGATCCAATATATCAAAACCCATAAGAAAAGCTAAAGACCCATCGAAATCTATACATCAGTGAGCAATCGGTACCTGAAACTGTAGCAGCCAAGCCCATGCTTAACTCCGCACTTGAATTGCCCCACATAGCAGCTACCATCAGAGCAAGCTTGCACTCCACCCATGGCTCTGCCCGCCGAGCCACTCCCCGGCATAGCTATCCCCATTATAGAACCGATACATCCCGAACCCATGCCGCAGTCCCTGGCGGTATTGTCCCCTGTATCGACTCCCCCTCGCCCAGCTCTCGACCCCATACCCGTCATACTTCCCATCAACCCAATCCCCTTCATACCTCCCCTTCCCGAAAAAGCTATACACCCCGCTCCCATTACACTTCCCCTGGTGGAACTCCCCCTCATACACATCCCCATTGCCGTAAAATTCCACTCCTTCCCTCACTATCCTCCCAATCCTACCCCTCCCCTTCCTCAAAATCCTATCTTCATCGCCGATAAACCACTGGACTGAGCCACTCCGCCTAGCGGCGCGGCCAAAGATGAAAACTTTCCACAGGAGGATGATCACGGATGCGACGGCGACGGCGCCCGAGGCGAGGAGGAGGTTCCCGGAGGAAAAAACTCTCTGATGAAGAAGATGAAGAGGAGGAGGAGGATGAGGATGAGGAGGAAGAGAGGAGGAACGGGGTGGAGGAAAGGGAGGGGCGGGCAGCGGGGGGGGTCGGGTGGGCTTCTCGTCGTCCGGGTCCTCTTCCGCCAAGGTTGAGAGGCTGTGGGGGTAGGAGCGGAGGGTGGGGGAACGGAGGAGAGAGGAAGTCCGAGCTAGCATCGCCCCCGGGCTCCTTTGGCCTTCCATGGCTTCTCTTCTCTTCTCTCCCACCACCCTTAGCTACTCTTCTCTCTAAGAGGAGGAGAGTGTGGAGAGGGAGGAGTCATGAGAGGAAGGAGAAGAGAACTAGAGAAGGTTAAAGGGAAGAGAGAGAGAGAGAGAGAGAGAGAGGAGAGAGAAGGGACACAAACTACTTTGGGGAGGGGAGGGACGGGATAGAGAGAGATTTCATAACAGATCAAAGGGCAGGGGAGCGTCTGTCAACGGCCGGATTTTATTTGGACCGGGGTGGGAGCCTTAGGGCTCGAGAAAGTGACCGTCGACTTCGAATCCGACGGTCGGCGTGTGGTCGTTGGTTTCTTTCGTTTTTGTTGTTTTGGGGCGGGATGACTGGGGAAGGGGGGGGTTTGGTTTCCCTTGGAGTCATCGCCCTCGCGTTTGGAATTTTGGGTGGAAGGATGATGATGGGAGGGTTTTCTGACCGTTGGATCTGTTTGGATTTTAGATGCGGCTTCCTCGGATCTGGAACGGGGTCCATCACGTGCAAGATGTGTGCACGGGGAGTTTTGGCAGTGCGATGAACAGTTTTTCTGAATGTGCGCATAGAGAAACTATGCGAACTCGGATCTGCCATACTGTTTGGAATTGAGATGGAGCATGCAAGGTCTAGCCCAAAGTTTGATTCATGTTATGACCAAATCAAGGTCAGACTAGCTCATTTCATCTTAAATAAAGTCGAGCCGCTTGCAGATATCTCAATAATAGATACAGTAAAAACATGAAGCTTCTCCGATGTTTCAGCTAATTTCTACTATTAAATTTAATATTATAAATTAATATATTTTTTTTATATGTAGGGGTGATCAACGACTTAATAAGTATGTGATATTAATTTTTAATATTTTTTTATGTAGTGTTTATAAAAATTTGAAGAGAATAGAATTTGTGACCATTCAAATTTGAAGTTAGATAGAAACTTACACTATTGCAGACGAAATTCAAAGCCTATGAATATTTTGGTGATCTATTTTTCCACCCACCCTAGTTAAGTTAATTGATCTCCAACATATTTTTTTTAAATTTTACCTGTTTTATTTTACAATATTTCATATTTTAATGAAATGATGATGGATATTTTTATTTATTTCTAAAAAAAATAATATAAAAGATAAAATTTTATCTACTAAGAATAATTAAAATATTATATAATATATAAAATAATTTTTATTTTTATTTAGAGGTTTGTGCTTAATCAAGCACTATATGAACTATTAGGTTAGAGTGATGAAAAAAAAAAAATTTGTGCATATGTATTATGCACGAAATGTATGTGTCACATATGATGATTGACTTATGTATGAGATCAGATAAAAAAATTATTATTTTACACTGTTGTTTGAATTCGTATATGAGCCAATTACCACGTGCGCGTTCTGCACCGTGCGCGCGGTGCACAAAGATTTCTTGCGATGAAAATAGAAGCCGTTTCTCCCGTATAGAAAACTTTATGCAGTCGCCTGAAAATAAGATATCAGCGGGGTTAGGCTATTCTGCACGTACGGACGAACGGTATGATGTGAAAAGGGTTTGGGGAGATGGGGTGATGGTGGCCGTTAGATTGGATGGTGAGTCGAAGGTTGGACGAGGGGAGGGGACGTGGGTTCGAAAGGTCACGTGGCAGAGATCGGAAGTTGGGAGGCACGTGGGAGAGAGACGTGAGGTGGTAAGTGGAGCCAACCCCGAGATGTGGATTTGGTCTAAAGCTGCGGTTGAATCCACCAAAAAGCTCGAGCAACAGCAAGTGACCCGAGAACCGCTGTGCCTACCCCAGCACGTTTACACATCCTCCATCACTCCAGTTTTATATATATATATATATATATATATATATATATATATATATATATAATATATATATATATATATATATAATGAATTAATTGCTTAAAATGAGAGTAAATAAATCCAAAAAAGTCAAAAAAATATTAAAAAATTACTATAAAAGACGTATAGAAGAGTTTCATAGTATAAATTCATATGATTAGCCATATAGCTCGCCATTCAGTTTGTATCACTATTAGTTATCTTATGGCTATGCAATATCTTAATAAAAGATAAAGTACACATCATTTGCAGCAATGATATATAAGTATATAAATATTGGTATGTGTGAGAAGTGATTCAAAAATCATCTGACAATTGCCAATGAATCTCTCTCTAGATGTATGTTAGAAGCATTCAACTTTTGTGTAGCATAAATCAATTCTTCTCATGTAGCTTGCGTAATTCGATCAATGATATAGTAGTATCAAAAATCTTGATATCATTGGTAGCTAAAAACATCCTATTAGCATCTCTCATTACAAAACATGCTTTTCCAAAAGCATCTCAATATCAAAATTCACATCGGTATGGTTGGAGGGTGGTGGTTCCTAAAAAAATAGCAATACAATATGACACAAAAACTGCTAAAAGAGCCATAGATTTCTCCCCTTCTCAAAGATCCAGCTAAAATAGACGTTTAAACAACCTCCTTGGCTAATGTAATAGCTTTGGGCTGAGGGGACGTCTTGTACCCACCATCACTCCTTCAGAACCAGGATCCTCTTGCTAGCAGGCTGCACCATAAAGTGTTGTACAACTCTCTATGACCTCTAGCAAACAATGAGTGCCACGTATGGCATTGTACGTGCTGGTGGATCATCTTATCCAACGATTGTTCATCTTCTAGTGACGGTCTTTGAGGGTTATACAGCACTCTACAATGTTGTACGGCTGCTGTGCAGCCCATGCACCGTGAAGCATCGATTCTCCTTTCTTTTCGACAGAGGCTACCCTATCTCCCAAGTGAATAGCTTCTAGCAGCACATGTTGCACATGAAACGCTCTAAAAGTTTCCTTTTAGCTTGTAGCAATCAGCTAATAAGTTAAGTTGTATTTGATAGCTAGCAATCTATTCAAATTGCTCTCGATTTAATATGATAAATTGAATTATTATATTTAGTATGCTTTTGGATGGTAATTCAATTTTTTTCATTGAAAGTAATCTGGATTGTTTTGGAGAAGAATGACTATCCAGATTATCATTTTTTGGACAATATTATAATAAAAATTTTGAACAAAATTATTCTTCAAAAAAATTACATAAAATCCATTATCCAACCCTCCCCCCTACCCAAGAGCAGCTTAACACATTTGGAGGCCTAAAACTAAATACTAAAATATGATTTTTTAAATTAAAATTTATATAAATTCTTTACTAAAATTTTATTTTTCTAGCTTTTTGAGATGCAAAATTTTTAATTAAATTTTTATAGTCACGTTCTTCTAACATTTCTTTTTCAATTGATAATATAACCAATCCATTTAATCTTTCTTGAGATATTGTTGATCTTAAATAAGATTTTATTAATTTTAATTTTTTTTTTTTTTTTGCTGTAGCAACACTTACTGGAATTGTTAATATTATTCTAAAAGCAATATATGCATTTGGAAAAAAGTTGAGTCGTCTTATATGATTGAGTATGTTCATTGAATTGTTATCTTCTACTTGTATATTTTTTTTAAAAAAAATTTAGCTCTGAAAATAAATCTAAACCATTAATATCAGAGTAGTTATTATATTTTGAGGAACATTCAAGATTAGGACAATATTCTTTCAAACTATCATTGTCTAATGACTTCAATTTTTTATCACTAAATAGAAAATCAAAAATATTTTTATATATCTTAAATTGTTCTAATCTATTTTGGAGTGAAAAAATTGCTTGATATACTATATATAAAAAATAATCAATTCTAAATGATTCTTCAAGAGATTTTATTGTTTTATTGTCAACATCCTCGTCAAATTATTTCTTTCTATAAATGATACACTTATCATCAAATTTAGGTTCTATTTTCATTTCAGATGTAATTTTTTTAGAAGAAATTATAGCGGACACAAATTCATCTTTTCTATATATATTTTTTTTAAAAATATTTTAATTATTCTATAGCAATATCAATATGTATATCTTTTGATTATAAACTTTTGCTAACTAAATTAACAGCAAATAATATATCATACCAAATAGTCATGCCCAATAAAAACTCAAAATTTTCAAGCTTATATGTTGCTAAGCAATTAGTTTCACTTTTAGTTTTAAGATCTTCACTAATTTCTACTAATTTCAATAAAGCATCTCTTATTTATGGAGTTTGAAATTTTATTGCTTTAACACTCTTAATACGACTTTTTCAATGTATTTGTGATAAGGATTTAAGAGTTAGACCGAAAATATTATCTTGTAAAATTTTTCATCATTTAGTAAAAAAAAATAGTAAATATATACATTGTACCATTCCAAAAAATGATATAATTTTAATACAAAACTAGCAATGTCACAAAGTACTAAATTTAGACTGTGACAACCACATAGTGTATAAAAGGATCTAAAATTTATATCTAAAAGTCCTTTTTGTACTCCTTGCTGTTTGTCCTTCATATTAGATCCATTATCATTTTCCTATCTTCTTAAATTATTAATATCAAGTCTAATATATTTTATTTCATCCATAATGACATCAAAAAAATCTTTTTCGGTTGTATCATCTACTTTTAAGAACTCAAAAAAAAATTTCATAATTTTGATTGGATTTAATGAAATATCTACACATCACAATATAAAAGATATTTACTCCTAATAACTTGTATCTGGAGTGCAATCAAGTATTATTGCAAAATATTTTGTTTCTATAATTTTTTAATAATTTTATTTTTAATTTCACTTGCTAACAAATTTATCAATTCATTTTGTACATTATGTCCAAGATATTGAGTATGAATTTTATTATCTTTAATACGTTGAATATGTTCTTACATCATCAGATCAAATTCTGTAATTATTTCAATTAGATTTAAAATTTTTTATTATTTTCTTGATAAATTTTTATATTTTTTTCATAAAAAGTCAAATTATTCTTACCAAGAATTTTTACTACAGCAAGAATTCTTAATAATACTTTTTTTCAATATTCTTCATCTTTATTTATTTATTCTTAAATATTTTTATCAATTATTTTATTTTTCAACAATATCATTTCTAAATCAATTCATAAACTCATATTAATAATATGCTCATTACTCATCTCATGACTCTTAAGCTTAGCACTAAAGTTTCTCTAATCTCTAGTGCCAACATTAGCTAGTTTACTCATACTAGAAACAGAATTAAATAATTTATAATAAAAATAAAATATTCTAAGTTTTTTGAATAAACCAACCATCTTCTTTCATGCTTTTCTCCATTTGCCAACTTTTGAATATTGTATATAGTAGAAAAATATCTTGAGAATTCATCTTTAGAAAAATCTATATCATCAATTCTAATTGAATTTTTTTCTACTAATAAATCTCTCAAATTTGTATCAATATTTGTCCATTGACTTGGATCATAAATATTTTTAGAAATACAATCATTTAAATTAACAGATTGGTTCTCTTCACCATGACTTTGAGGATCATTTTGAATCTCTTCATTAATTTTTTCTTGTTCTAATATTTCATTATCATCTAACTCTAAAAGATTATTAACTTGTTCGTTTAAGAAATATTTATCAATATTTTTTGATTTATTATTTTTATTATTTGTAAAAAATTTATCAAAAGATTTTTTTTGAGATTGTATTAAACTTTCAATTCTTCTTTTTTTTTTTGAAGCTTTGAATAATCAGATTCATATTTTCAAGTTGATATATTTAAATTATTATTATGAATTATCAAAAAAATTTAACTATTATAATTATTTTATATTATTTAAATAGCTAAAACAAGATCAATAATCAAAATTTCTAATTCAATGAATCAAGTATTAAATAAAATAGAGACAATATATAATAATATAATATAAATTTTAAATTAAATAAAAAATATATAAAAATTAGAATAATAGTATCCGATTATTGAATGCTGATTGTAAATAAAATAAATAATCAATTAATTTATATTATCCGATTGTTGAATGCTATTGTACGAGAGTGCAAACTGCAGAAAATATGAGTTAGAGTTATTATCAAAAAGAAGAGTAAAGAGAATAATAAAAGAAGAATTAAAAAATAGATACTATAAATTAATTTTTTTTTTTTTGTAAAAAAGGAGAATTGTATTAATCTAGAGAAAAAATGGATAATCCTGCTGAACTTACAAAAATAGAATGATCCAAACTACAAAATATCAAACACTTCTCAACTCCAACCCTAATCAGTTTTGAGAATTTATAAACCTTCCGAAAGAGTACAAAAGCAGATAACAAAAAAAATTCAAAAACTGAATAAGATTCTATATTTTTGTGGAGCTGTATATGCTGTGTAAAATATGAATTATTAACAATATTTCTGTCAAAGCATAAGAAAACAACCTATTTTTATAAAAGAAATGACCGTTGGTGCCTTAGCGAACTAGATCGGTAATTGGCCAATATTAATGAAGCAGGCCGCCCGCCGTCCGACTCTCTTTTTTTTTTTCCACACTACCGCGCACAGTAATCGCCTACAGTCTGCCGCGTATTTTGGTCTGGGAAATGCAAAAAAAAAAAGAACCGATGGACCTTTCATCTTCCACTCTTCCTTGCCATCGGTGACCGACCGATCGACCGTCGATGACCGCTCAGCCGCTTAGGGCCTCAGGTGAGCGGCACTGTTCATCTTCTCATGAGCCGAGTGTGGGGGGACCTAGGGGCAGGGGCCTTTCGAAAAATAAAAAAAAAAGGCCGTCCACCGTCGTACTGCTCGCGGAGACCTTCGATCCTTGGAAGAGTTTGATGCGTGGCACCGGCACCTTTCATCTTCTTACGGGCCAAGCAGGGGGGCCTGGGGCGCGTGGGCTTTCTAGAAAACAAAAAAAAGGGATCGTCCATTATCGCGCTGCTCGCGGAGACCTTCGATCCTTCCGTGACCCATCTTCCTCACCACCGATGATCGACCGACCGCACGCTCAGTTGTTCTTCCTTGTCCTAGCACTATTCATCTTCTCACGGGTCAAGCGGGGCATCGAGGCCGCCTGGGGCCTGGGGGCGGGAGCCTAAGGCAAAGGCTTCGATGGCCTTGCCCTTCAGTCGCCCTTGCCTCTACCCCCTCCACATGCACCCGCATCCCGCAACTCGTCCATTTTCCTTGGTTTACTTGCAGCTCTTCTTGTCCCCAACCACCTCACATGGCTCCTCCATGCTCGTCTCTACCATCTTTATGGTTCCACATGTGCCTGCTCCCTTCTCACTCCCCCAGTGCCCACAGTTCCCCACATCTTTCGATCGGCCACTTCTTTATGCCACTACAACACCTACATTACTCCTGTTACTTCTCATCAGGAAAAAAGAAAAGCATCCGGATAAAATTATTGAGAGTATTTTTGAAATTTGATTTCACATTACTGATAATCTGATTGTCATATCAAATATGTTAATCAAGATTTTCAATAATTGTACTGTAACATTATCTGTGTGTATCAAATAGAGTAATATCAATATTATTGATAATTTAACGATGAAAATATAGTAATATCAATATTACTGATAATTTAATGATGACAATTTATTCTAAAAACAATCTATTTTATTTTTTAAAATTGTCTAACGATGTACCAAACGCAAATCTTAGAGATGTTCCACTATCCATTGGACTCTTGCTCACGGCAAACCTATCATAATTTGGCTCCAACTTGTTATCTCCGGCAAGTTTCAGTGCCTCATGGATCGCCCAATCCTGCATTTGTATGATGAAGGGGCTCGATGAACTTTTGGGCTCTGATATGAATCGGCTCCGCCATACAGTTCGTGTACAATACTTGAGCAGGCCTTTTGCTCCCGCACTAAAAAAGACCCATCAGTATTAGTTTTGAAAGGAAGATTTTGGGCTTCCCACCTCACTAGCTATTGCTCTTTCATAGGACCTGCAAAGGTTTCGCCCTCCTCAACATAATCATGTGCCATAACCCATTCTCTCCTTCGAAACTACATACTGATATAGATGTCTTTTAAATAGACATTTTGTTCCCATCCCTCTCTAAAACACACATATTGTTTTTTTGTTTTATTTCAATTATTTTCTAACAATGATTAGAGGCAATTATTATGATGCTAAAATAAAATAATGTAGACATAGGCTTTTATTTGAAAATTATTTTTTTTACTTTGTTATAACAGCTAATAGCAATTTGAACCCATAACAACTTCAATGATATAACATCTTTTTCTTTATTCGTTTGCATTTTCTATTCTTTGGTAGCTAGTAACCTAGAATGCAAATGGTTCAAACTGTTTATGAGTAGCTTGGGCTCAGACTCATCAATGGTTCATCTGAGCTCAACTTAATTAGAAAATGAGCCGAGCTAAAAATACAGTTCAGAGCTTAGCTCATTAACAAGCTAAGCTTGAACATCTACGTTGTTTGGATATCCTGAAAAGGTCCAGTTCAACTCAACAAGACATTGCCAAGTCGAGCTTGAAGATTAAATTATGTTGAACTTGTCTCGAGCCAAGCTGGAATAGGTTTTTTATTTTCCAAGCCAGAGTGCTCGGCTCATATTTGCACCCTTGGTAACCATAGGCACCACTTACGCCTTTCTTTAAAAAAAACATAAGGCTGAGTTGGTATAGAGGAGATCCCTTGGATAAAGTGGCATATAATACTGTTGTGTGTTGACGCTATGATGAAAGACAGGAGAAGGCCAAGATCAACAACACTTGGACATCTGAAAAAATGAAAATGGATGGCTTTTCCCCAACATGAACACCACCCCCCCTTCTTTTCCTTATTGATGATTAATGATCAAATTCGTCCATGATTGAAGCTTATTGGCTCACATTGGATTCAAGACAAATGACTCATAACTAATATAATATTCAGGTGGATGTAATCAAGAAAAAGAAACAATCAAACAAGTCCCTTTTTTCTATTGTTATATATAGAAAGAAACGGCCCAATAAAATGCCACGGCTTGTGTTAGTGCAGGCCGATCTCCCAGGCCTCAATCACCGATTCCATCGTTCATGTTGCCGCCGGTCCAATAACTAACTCGTTCGTCAACAGAGAATACCAAGAAGAGGATGGACTGAGCTCTTGTCGCGGCTCAGAGAGAGAGAGACAACCAAGCCGAAACCAGACGAACAAGATGCCCGCCGGCTGAGAACCTCAACCCCCCGGCCTGAGCGGTTGACCGTAAGCCCGAAAAAAAGAAAGAAAACAAAGCTAAGTGAGAAAAATTTGCCCAAATAAAAGCACCATCGTTCTCCGGAGGTTCTCTCTTTCTAAAAGGAATAGATGGATCAGAAATTTAGATCCTATTTGACTTAAACTTTTAGAATGACAGAAAATATTTTCTGACTCTCAGAAAGTGCTTTAGAATGATACAGTAATATTTGATAAAAATACTGAAAAACTATTTTAATTTTATCAGAAAATTGAAAAGATTTATTTATAAAAAATTATATTTTAATTTTTTTTAAAAAATATTTTTTTGATCAATATCAAAAAATTATTTTATTTTTTTAAAATAATTTTTTATAAAAATTTTATTTTTTAAAAATTTTATTGGTTAAAAATTTTATTTTTAAAAATTTTAAAAAAACTACTGTCAACGATAATTTTTACTGTCAACGCCAATTTTAAATAGGATCTTAGCATTCTAGATATACAGTACATTTTATTGTTGGTTGGACATCCAGATTGTACCAAGTTTAGAGAAAAGTTGCAATCAGGTGAAGTGATAAGACATCAGCAGGAACATGACACATTGAATTCATACCAACAAGGAGATGCTTGAATTCTCCGTGCGTGACAGAGGACGAAATGCACCTGATAAGATAAAGGATAACTTAATTAAGTTTTAAATATTAACATTTTAAAATCAAATATCCACTTAGTATAAATATCCATCGCTGCAAATGAGGGGTTGTGGGCTGGCGAACTGATAAAAGGCCAATAGCTTAAGGTTGGCGAGTAAGCTTAGTGAGACCAAGCCTCAATTAGGAAGAGTTTGCTGGGTCAAGAAAGGCACCAATTAATGGATAAATTTAATTAGGGCGTTGTGAGAATTGAAAAATTGGGGAATATGTTCACCTCTTCTTTTATAGTACTAGAATTTCTTTGATAAACAATTGTTGGAGCCCCACTTTATTGTTATAGATTTTAATCAATTGCGGAGAAAAAAGAAATTCCTTCAACCAAAATTACTAACTTTTTTAAAAAATTAAAAAATAAAATTAGATAAAATAATGTCTAGATCTTTTTTTCTTAATAAATAATAAAACAACTTGGTTATTTATCTTTATTTATACTAATGAGGTCTATGCTTGTATAATTCTAATTAAATTTTTTTTCTAGCTAAAAAGATATTAAAGCTTTATTGAAATAAAGATGATGAGTGAAAAAAAAAAAAATCACGAAAGGGCTAGGGTCCTATGGAAGATAGATCTCTACTTAATCAACTTTATCTTCAGTTGCATAGCCTAATTCTTCGTAGAAGAAATTTTTGTTTTGACTAGCTCTTTTTAAGACCTAAATGATAAAATTTGAACTTGACCTCTCAGCCCACATTCTATCCTAGACTAGCTCTAAAACATTAGGTGCCCACTTAGGTTTGGCAAAAACATAATTCTAGGCACGCAATGCAAGACTATGCAGAAATAAGATATGAATAAATATTTTCAAGAAGATGCTTGACCAAACATTGTGGATCAAAGTTTAAATATAAACTATACAACCATCCTGCGTTGGAAGATGTCCTCAAAACCTATTTGAAACAAAGTCTGCATCCAAATAATGCTAGCATCTCGGCATTTTCATGAACCAAAATAAATTAAAGAACATGACTTAGAATGGGAGGCAAACCTGGACTAGCAACTCATTGAAACATTCACCTGAAGACTTTCAACTACAAAAGAAGAACATGATATAGTAGATAGGCATGCCAACTGAAGTCAGCTGCAACTTAATAATCTTCATTCTGCTTCAGGCTATCCTATGATTCATATCATAATATGAAAACTTTCATATTCTAGATCCCACAATGTAACAATAAATTAATGATAATTTCTAGTATTAAAACTAAAAAATGGAGAATTCCTTGCATATCGGAACTCTGAGCGGGTGTGGTGGCAGATTTGGATGTGGAAAATGTTTGAGAATAGAGAAACCCTTAAAGGTCATACTTGGCCCACATTCCTAGACAATCGGCCCAAGCTTGTACGGTCTATGTTTAACCCAATGAAGAATAATTCTTTGTGCTATTATCTACGGTTGGTTCATGCATGAGATCGGAGTGCGATGCACGAAAAAAAAAAAAAAATTTTCGACCCATAAGGAAACTAATTACCGCAATGGTGTGCACGGTTCTACACCATTCGCGGTGCATAAAGAATTTCTCCTCAATAAATTGGTAGAAAGCTCAAGGCCTGTTAGGAAGTTTTTCCTTTTTTTTGGCTAGAGAAATTCTTTGTACACCGCTGCAACGTAGAAAATCTAATATGGAGAGTACTGTTTCACCCTATTAGACCACGTAGCCATCATTTTTTCACGTGTATTTAATGCTTACAGTTCTACTTTTTCGTTTAAAATTTTGAATGATGAAAATGTCCATTTCTTTCCAAAAAATTATGACATCTAGTACCGATATTATGACATCCTGCATTAAAATTATTTTAATAATAAAAATATTCTTCTTTCTTTATAATATCCTATAAAAAATTATGACATGCTGTGCAGAAAGTCATAATTTCAATATAGGATGCCATAATATCGGCATAGGATATCATAATTTTTTCGGAAGAAAAAGGATATTTTTGTCATTCAAAATTTCAAATGAAAAGATAGAACTGCGAGCATTAAATGAATATTAAATATATATTAAAAAATAGTGGCTACGTGGTCTAATAGGATAAGGTGGTGCGCTCCATATTGGATTTTTTACACTACAAAGAATATTTTTTTTTGGCTAATAGATCAAAGATGTATTACAAATCTTTTCTTCGATACTTTTTGTTATATAGATAAAACATAATAATCAAATAATAAAGAAGATCTGTGACGAGCATCCAAACAAACTAAGAGATATAAGAGGAAATAAAAATGAAAAAAAATTTTGCTAAGATGCTCTTTTATATATTTTATTATTTTTTAAAAAATAATATTTTATTTTATTTTCTTTTTCTTGTCTTTGCCCATGGCTTCTCTATGTCCACCCCTCCCTCCTCTTCTCTGGTGCCACATGCAGCTCTTTCGTGCCCCCTCCTGCCTCGGCCCCTCTCCTGTGGCTCCTCCATGCTCCCTTTTCTTGGTCCCCTACTTGCAGCTCCTCCACCACCCCTCTCCGTCTACCCATGACTCATCTACCCTCATCTCCCTACCCTTTCGGGGCCTACAGCTCCTTCGCTCTCGATCCTCTCTCTTTCGGCACCCACGGCTTTTCTGCACATCACCTTACTCCTATCCCTGCATCCACGATTCTCCCCAACAGCCCCCTTGCACCCATGGCTTCTCTGTACCACCTCCACTTTCAGTGGTCGATCGAAAAGATTTTTTCAAAAAAAATTAATTTAATTATTATATAAAATAATTTTAATTTTTAAAATATTTATCATATCAATCATGCACAATTGAGACTTCAATCGATTGAACTTCAAGTGGTCTATATTTAATCCAACAATTCAATTTAGATAGACAGTAAAAAAACTAAACTACTCTTTAGAGTACCGTAGCAAAATCCAAACACTACCAAAAAGAAAACATTGTAATCTCGAACATCATATCTACACCATTTTCTCACAGAAAAAAAAAAAAAAACACCATGTCTACACCATTTTTTTTTCGGCATTTTTACTTCATTCTAATAGACAAAATTCTATCCCATCATAAAGAGGACAAATTTTTCAATAGAAATTTTTTGTGCACCATGAGCAGTGTAGAAAATTCGATGTGGAGTGCATCGCTTTATCCGATTAATCTATATAACATCACTTTTCAATACATATTTAATACTTGTAAATCATCTTTTTTGTTTAAAAAATTTGTATGGCGAAAATATTCTTATCTTTTGGTTATGATACCCCTTCACAAAAATTATGACATCCTTTTAAAAAAATTATGACACTCTTATCCTTTGGAAAAAATTATGACACATCTTTTTAAAAATTAGGATATCAAAAAAATTATGACACCCTTACCTTTTGGAAAAAATTATGACACCCTTTCTTAAAAATTATGACACCTGTCTTCGAAAGGGAAGATGTATTATAAATTTTGTGAAAGAATGTCATAATTTTTATGAAAGGTGTCATAGTTCTGTGAAGAAAGAGTATCATAATTCTGTGAAGGAATATCATAATTTTTTCGAAAGAAAATGGGTGTCATAATTTTTGTAAAGAGATGTCATAATTTTTAAGAAAGGGTGTCATAATTTTTAAGAATAGTATTTTCGTCATTTAAAATTTCAAACAAAAAAATAGAATTCATGCATTAAATACATATTAGAAAGCAGTGACTACATGATCCAATAGAGTGAAGTGTGCACTCGATCAGATTTTTTACACCACAGCGGTGCGCAAAGAATTTCTTATTTTCCAATCATCTTAGGTCAAGCTTTTAGGAGCCCAACGTAGCACTACAAGCACTATCTTAGGAGCCTCTCTGGCAGGTTTGAGTGGTTTCCTGATCCCATGGCGACCATTGGCGTAGAGGTCGAAGCCAAATCCAATAGGCTCAAGTAACCAAGTTGGGCAAGTTGTAATTCTGATCAGTATTTACCCACCCTAATAGAGTAAAGGCGGACAAATCTTGTTCAATAAATTAAAATCATCTAGGCCAATATCTCAAGAATATCCGTCTATGTTGGCCAGGATGATAAGATTTGAACTTCAAAATATCTGTTGACAAGGGCCAATATTGATATAAATCGTTATCTTGGCTAACATCAACCTGGGCCAACGCTTGATTTTACCAGCACTTCAAACTTATATTTCAAAAACAACCATACTACAATGCCAAAATAGAAGTCAGGAGGACTATTTTGCAGACATTTTCTAGTGACGTATTATTGGACTCTGAATGCCCTTACAAGGCTTTTTTTTTTTTTTTTGAGTAAAAAAGGAAGCATGAAACCATATATCCAATTTTATTGCAGAGAGCAAAATATAGAAATTATTTTTTACAAAACAGACCTTCCAAGTAGAAGTGGTCTCGGTACAAATGGATAGTCTGATCACTCTCCCTTTGAGTATAATAAATATGTGTGTGTGTGTGTATATATATGAATATTTAACTATAGATCTATGGTAGTATTTCTCTCATGAATTAATGCAGTTTTCTGCATCAATTATTTCACTTTTTAGCATGTTAATTATATCTACCAAATACAAAAGCATCCAAATGCAAGTATAACTATCTAGCTCAGTTTACAGGGATATTCTTGTCATCCACAGGTGGAGAAAACCAGCTTGGCTATGTCTTGAAAACAAAATTACCCTCCCATATACACATACATGTGAGTATTATATGCACGTACGTATATAAGTATGCAGGTGTGCAATGATCTCCAAAAAAAAAAAAAGAAAAAAAGAAAGAAGGAGAAGAATGGAGGTGGCAACAAACAAAAATCTAGAAGGAACAAAAAATGGAAGATAAAAAGTTTAAAAGTGATCAAGTAAAAGGTAGAAAATTTATTCGATTTCGTTGATTTTGGCTGTTCTGCAGTGTCAACAATAATGCATTGGCGTAAAGCAATATTACGGGTACAAAGTTTGGATGACATAAGGACGCATTTGGATGCTTTGAATCATGGGAATATGTTCCAAAGGAGACACAACTAAAGAAACTGTACCACCAAAGTCTCAGTACAATAGTGATCCCCCTTTCCCATCCCACCAAAGAGCCATCCACCTCCATCCATTATGTCGATCCAACGGCCATTTCCACCTCCTCATGAAAAAGAAACCTGGATTATTTAACAAAAGAAAAAAAAAAAAGAAATCTGGATTTATTCTCTTCGAAGTTTCTTTTTAGGAAAAGGATCCCTGATGATCGCTAGCCTCTTTCCCAAGTTACGACTGGAATCCATACATCCATAGAAATAAAAGTGAACTTGCTCCATGCGACAGTGAAATGATCCGATGGTAAGAACCCTGTGTTTGTGTGCAATTTTAGAAATTCCAGGGAAGAACCTAAAACCTGCAGGTAGCTCCATATATAGAATCTTTACCTATTAGAAATAAAATCGAATCAAATAGATTAAGACCATCGAGGTCACCTCCCTACTGTCAGTATCACCTCCTCTAGATCTCATCTAATTATAGAGAGAGAAGAACATGCGATGAGATCATATCTCATTCTCTAGCAGAAGCTCCATAGTTTGAAGTCTACCTCCTCATCCAACTCCTCCCATGGAGAGATCGATGGGTTGATGAGTTGATCCACAAATATGGGTAACTGGAGTGCTCCGAAGTCGATCCACGAGTCCTCTTCCATGGCGCTCACCATGCAGCTCCTCCTCGTCGTCGTCGTGGTGGATGATGGAGAATCTTCGGTGGTATCGGATGGCGAAGATGGAGATGATGAAGGGGAGGGAGGAAAAGGCGATGGGGAGATCGCAGGGCAGGGCGTGGAGGTGGTGGGGGTGGCGGCGTTGGCAGCGGCGGCAGCGACTCTCTGGATGGACTTTGGGGACATGATAGTAGTAGTATGATCGGGAGGGTGGTAGGGGAGGGAGGTGGGGAAGTTGAGGGCGGCCGACGAGCCCTTGAGGCAGAGGAGGGCGGCGTCGTAGGCCCTGGCAGCGGCCTCAGGGGTGGAGTAGGAGCCCAGCCAGATCCGGGTCTTCTGGTAGGGTGACCTTATCTCTGAGACCCAGGAACCCCAGCTCCTCATCCTCACTCCCTTGTATGGCCTCTTCCTAATACCTTCCACCTTTGGCTGGAGGTTGGTGGTGGTGGTGGGCTTCTTGGGGAGTGGGATGGGAGAGTTGGGAGTGTGAAGGACTCTGCTGCTGCTGCTGCTGCTACTCTTCACCATGGATGGATGATGGGGATATGGCGTACTGCTTGGTTCTTCCGTTTGTCTACTTTTGCTCGCTCTTTCTATGTTCCTAGTGGGGAAAGGAATGAGATGGGTGGCTTATTTATAGAGGGGAGAGTGGCATGGTATTGGTAGGAAAAATCTCAAAAAAAAAAAAAAAAAAAATCCAAACTTATACGGCCAAATATTCAAAAATTTGTCAAAATATATTCAATGAATTGTTAAAAGTATATTAATTTATAGAATCTATTATTATAAATTTTGCTTTAAAGGATTACCGAAGTTTGTACTTGGATATTTATGGAACCTATTAAATCTCTAAGGTTATGTAGCCATTTAGCAAAGATTTCAAAGTATATTTTTTAAGATCTATTATTGTATATTTCGATCCTCTTATATCTATTAGCATTGTAAGCAATCGTACAGAAATATTGTAAAAGAATACACAGACTTCCTCACAGTTGCAAGATGAGTGAGAACTTCGATCTTCACAATTTTAGTTTCCTTTCTATATTGTATTAAAGCCCACTAATCCTTCTTGCTTACTAAAATCTCCACACGCCAGCTCCTCGTTTAGGCTTTTGTGTTTTGGGTTCCACATGTGAGAGTGGGTGTAAAATAATAGTCCTATATCGGATAAATTAAGGATTCTCGTAAAGCTTAAACATCTGAATAGATGAAAAATTTTTTATGGTACTTGTATATTTTTGGTCCCGTCCATCTAAATGCCCAGTGCTTATTACAATCTCTTGGTTTTTATAGATCTAAAGCTGGTATTTCTATATTCATCAAGCGTACCAAGGATTATATGGTACTTCTTCTTGTTTATGTTGCCTCTCTTCAATCAGAATTTGCGATGGACTTGAACTCTTCACTGTTTTCGAGGACAAAAGCATATTTTTGATTCCCTTACCAAGGCCAAAATGGATGGTGCAAAACCTATTTCCACTTCGGTGTCCATGGGTTCCCAAATGTCCTTATCTGCTAGCTGGTACTCCACTTCCTGATTCGGCTCATTGTCACGATGTCATGGGTGCACTTTTGTTATCAACCAGGTGAGCCAATTCATGCATTGACCCGCAACCTTGCATCGGCTCATCGTTCAATAAACCCTACGGTACCTTGAACACACCTTTGATTATGGCCTTCATTTGACCCAAAATTCCTCTCTCACTCTTTATGCTTACTCGAATGTTGATTGGGTCGATAATCCTGATAATCATCATTCTACTAGTAGCTTCAGTATCTTCCTAGGTTTTATCTCATTTTTTGGAGTGCTAAAAGTAGGAGACAGTTGCAAGTTTCAGGACCCAATCTAAATATAAAAAACTTGCTAATGCCATAGTTGAATTCATTTGGATTTAATCTTTGCTCCAACAATTGGGTACTGCCGTTCCTATCCCACCAATAGTATGGTGTAATAATCTATCAGCATACATCTCACTACCAATCCGATTTTTTATGCTCGAGCATATAGAAATTGATTTTCATTTTACACAAGAACATGTGTCTCACCGTAACTTCGTGTCTAGTTCATCTCTCCCTCTAATAAATTGTGGATATTTTTACAAAGGAACACTTCTCCCAATGCTTCCATCTACCATACTTCAGGTTCTCTGTGTTACCCATCGATCGTAACTTGCACCGAGACAAAAGAAAAGAATTGAAGGGTTAATTATGTAAATCTCTAAAATTATATAGCCAAATATTTAATGAATTATCAAAATATATATATGAAATTTATTGTGTATATTTTCCATCAAATGATTATCAAAGCATATTTTTGGTATATTCGTATCATCTATTAAATCTTTAAGATCATGTAGCTACTTAGTAACAGATTTCTAGAGCGTATCCTGGAGAGCTATTATTGTGTGTGTGTCTATATATATATATATTATAATTAATTATATAAAAATATTATAAAAGGACATATAGACCTCCTCACAGTTGAAAGTTGACTTAGAATTTCTTCACAATTCTAATTTTCTTTCTGCAAATAGATATCCTCTTTGCTCCAAGCAGCTGACGAGAGAGAGAGAGAGAGAGAGAGAGAGAGGAAAGCAATTGCATGTATATGGGAGCCAGTTGGTCATTTGATCACATTGGTGGCGCATAAGACAACTTTTTTTTTTTTTGACTTAGTATCTCCTTAATTAATGCTATCCAATTATGGACCCTCTTTGATTTCAAGTATGGTATTATTTCTTCGGGAAAATTTCAAGCATGGTATAATTATGTGGACAGCTTCTTAAAAATCTGATTACGTGTGATTCAGGTAATAGCGTCGTGTTGCTAGTGACAATTTGCACATAATGTGGTTCAGATACGCGACGTTTGTCAAGTGCAACTTGGAAGCCAGTTGTCTCATAATAATCTAATGTCATGTAGCTGTGAAAAATCCAAGCAACGAGAATTCGACTAGGTGGCAGCATGATGTTGAAACCCAATTATACCTAGCTCCTTCTTAGGCATGTTCTAGAGACAGATCGATGACCATAAATATAATGCACAAGAAGTGCGCAAGTTCGCATGACAGCACCTTAATGAACCTCACATCATTTGTTACGTGTTACATTGGTTCATTGGTGAATCTAGTTATAGAGATAGAAGAATAATTTTGTCAATCATAACATCTAGATAAGATTGGGCATAGATATCTTTCCACAATTGGGTCGATAACAAAGTTATTTGGAAACTGCCCGGAAACTCACTTATCCTGCTCAGGGAAGCGGATTATCTTAAGAAGGTGAGAGACTAGCTAGATTACCGTTCTCTTTCTACTACTTTCTCTTTCCAGTCTTTTCTTGAATACGTTCTAGGTTTGTTTGATTGCGGAGAGTTGGAACAAAAATGAAAATGAATGACTTCTATTTCACCAATTTGATTGGAACGAGTCTCATTTTTCTTTCGATTTCAAAGAAGAATGGAAATGCTTTGATTCTTCAAAATCCAATTTCTATAATCTCCTAGTATTCAAATTTTATTTTAATTTAGATTCTGATTCCGAACTAAATGTATAAGAGGATATAGCCATTACGATTCTGATTTTGAGCATGAATCAAATGCAGCTTCCATACGTAGTGCATACTATTTCTATATTATAACTCATTTGGTTCGCGAAAAGTAAAGAGGAAAGTATGGTCAAAAGAAAGTAGAAAAAAACTTCTTTTTGTATGGTTAGAGTTTTCAAACGAGAGAGATCGGAAAAATATGTTCTCCATAGAAATACAATTCTCATATTTCGTGAGCAAAAAACTATGTAGGATATGAATTTTTATTTTTCATATGGGATGAGAATTGAAGATTCTCTTTTATCCAAAAATATCGTTTTAAACCAACAAAAGATTTATGACCGAATTGAATATTCTTTCAATTACAACATCTCAAATTCTTCTCTGCCACGATCTCAACCAAAAATATCTTTGATCATCATAATTTTTTATTTACAAACAACGATAATACGTAGAATGGGCTAAGATTTTTTTTTTCTTATATCAAAGATATAATAAATATTTTATATAATTTTTTTCAAAAAATAAATATTTAATTAAATATAAATCATTCTCAAATAAATTAATTTTTCATAGCCAATTAAATACGTTGAAATCATATTTTCAGGCATAAATGTAAGTCTTTAATGATGAGCGACTGCTTATGGGTGACAATTATCTAATGCATCGAACTATAACCCATGATAAAATGCAGTGGGCTACAATGTCCTTCATTTATATTATAATGAAGGTAAGACTATCAGTTATAAAACCACGCATTGGAAGGAGGAGCCCTCCTCTACATTTCGTAAACCACGTCCACCCCCAAGACCAAAGAGATGAATGGAAACACGCAACTCCCGTGTCACGCTTCATTCCCTTAAGGACAGCTCACAAGGGTGGGAGGATCTACTGAGTGGTGGGCCCTACATACCACGAGCTTTGTGGAGCCCACCTGATCCACGTAATCGCAGCCCTTCATCATGAATCATGGTACATAAAATCCGAATGAATAATTGAAATAAAAATTAGAGGACACCACGAGCCAAAGGCTTCCATCACAGAGAGAGAGAGAGGGAGAATGGCATGGCATAGGATTCCGCAAGGCAGGTTCGTGGATTTGAGAGTGAGTCCCTTTCGGGGGCTCGGCCTGGACGTCGAAAGATGCGAAGCATGCAGCACTCCTGCGCAACCCAACAACTTCACTTAGCTGGATCACTTCTGGCCCGCAAGGTTCAACCGCGTGATGACTCGGCTTTGAGGAAAAGGACCTTTTCTTTTTTCAGAAGTTGGAAAAGGACCTTCCTTCAAGGATGCTAGGCAAGGAGCTCACATATTGGAGAGGATATCTAGGAAGTAGTTTGGGACGGACTTCTCATATGGTATTTATCCCCAAGGATGATGCATTATGTAAATATAGATTTGGATTTTTCGACCCTCATCGTTCATTCCTTTACACATACATATATGCATACAAAGTTAAATTTCGCTACATTCGAGTAAATCTCCATTTAGATCTATTCAAATTTGTATCGAATAATGGGGTTCCATGTCGATGATCCGAATGGTTAAACATTATCTATTATCTCTAAACTACTTCTCTATTAAAAAATTATATGATTTGGAGATTGAGATTTAATCTATACATCAAATAATCAATATATATATAATTTAGCATTATGTAGATTGTTTATTTTTGAACTACTTATGCATAGATAAGATATTTTCAAATCCCATGATTTTTTGTATATAAATAATTCAGATGTGATTTATCACGTCCAGTAACTTAGATTATTGATGTGAAATCTCTATCATCCTATCTAAACTAGATTGGAACAAAGTAGAAATTCATTTGATTGTAGCCGTATCTCTCTCCCTCTCTCTCTCTCTCTCTCTCACAGGAAAAGATATTAACTTGTTTAATTATTAAAGCTATTGAAAATTGTTATTAACCATTTGGTTATCACAAGTGACGCCGGACTATAATAAATAAATCATATCACGAAAAAAAAAAAACGGTATAAAGCATAAAATGTTGATCAAAATGCAATAATAACTTATATGTCAATAATTAACACAGCATCTCATAATTTGTATATGTCAGACAGAATGTAGTCAAGTCACTCTAATGAATACTGGTGATTGCAAATGGTTTGCCCAGATTTGAATCTATATCATATATTCTCATGGCCGGATCTAATGCTCCATGCCCAAGTCTACACAGATTAACTGAGCATGAATCCCAGACTACCACCCATTCTCTTGCTAGATAAAGTATGTTATAGCAGAACTAGACCTAATCTAGTGAAGCTTGATTACAATTGATAAAAAGACTTCGACAAGTTTTGATCAAACTCATTAAACTTGACCCAACTCAAGACAGAACCAGACTACTTCCGAGGTACCTAACCCCTGCGATGTGTCAGGTAGTCGTATATAGGGTTCCAATTTGCAGGCATCACTGGCGTTTCACATTTTTTTAGGGCTCCCAGTTGCCTTTCTGAGCTCATTTACGCGTACGCGTCTTGACTTTGATCAGGCTAAAAAAAAAAAAAAAAGGACGGGCTCCAGAGGCCACCGTAATCCCACGCTGTCACGCACCGAATGCTCGTTATGAAATCTTTTTCTCTATCGAACTACTTTACAACTGATGTCATGTGATGCGATATATTATAAGGTTTAGTATTTTAATTTCGGCCTCCTGATGACGGGATTCTCTTTGTATCACGGTCCCAGATGTGCCGAGTATCCGAGCTTCAGAGAGCCAAACACTACCTCGCACTCAGGATTGTTTTATAATTGGATGCTAGTTCATACCCGCACATTTAATTTTAAGTTGTACTCAAATCTCAAATTGCTCATGTCTACCTTGTCTAAATAACTAGATTGAAGTCTAAAGATCTCTCAATCTTATGACTACAACATTATTTTATAAAAATATTTTGATTTTCAAATAATATTTTTTTATTAATGAATCGAATAATATTTATTTTATTTTTTTATGTTTTGAATTTGATCAAACTGAGCTCGAATGAGCAAAGCATTGTTCTAGTTCGGTTCATTTACTGATTGAGCGGGCGGAGCTCAAACCAAAAGCTTGAACTGGAAGATGTATAGGTAGGTCTAAGGTTGTTAAGGACCGGCTTGTTTATTCCTTAAATCTTTTCTAGAATCAAAAGGGTTCTCATCTCAGACTTTGGCACAAAAAAATATCAAATTTTAAACAGATTTATCTCGAAGTCTGATAAAAAATGAATATATTTTAAATACAAGATCCAGTCCATGATCAATTCTACTTGAGAGATCGTTCAAATCTTACTGCTCCCCTACCTCTTTATCATATGACCGAATACTGTGAAAGGCAACAGTTTCACATTATATATGGAACTGTGCACTACCTGAAGGGAGGTGATTGAATCATTAAAATAAGGGATCTAGATTTTCTTTCCTGGAGGTGGGTGTCCATTAGCTCTGGTGTGGACAGCAGTGGTGTATACTCCACTCGGGGGATTCACGCCAGAACAATTGGTGACCCAATAATTAATCATCCACAATGCCTGGGCTGACTTGGGAGATTAGCTCGCCGTATTTTTTGTTGCAAAGTCAAGAGGAGGCTCCTCTCAAACTACATAACAATGCATAGATGATTGAGTCAATTGAGGCTCTTGCCGATTGGTCTTCATCCAGTCTGTTGTATGCCTGAACTTGACATGCCTTAAATTTGCCTCAACCTCATTTCTAGCCCTAATTACTCGACTAGATTTCACAAGTTATCACTCTTATTTGTTTGTGTATTCTTTTCTATTAATGTGTTTTTTTGAATTTAAAAAAAAAAAACTTACAATGTCGATGTATATTTGTATTAAATTTAAATTGTTTTAATTTATAAGTGAGGAGAAACCTAGCAAACCCATGCTAATAGAAGGTAGCTACATATTTTTTAGGTATAGGAATTTAGATGAATCAAATTCTCCTTCTCTCTTCATCTTACTTCATAAAGATGGCTATAGTGCTACCGCTAGTAAATTCTTTTTTGCACGGTATGTATAATTGTTAGCACTAGCATTGTGGCTTCTACCATGCCATTTCATGCACTCTCTGTTCACTGATAACCTTATTGCAAGTCTGTAAAATATGTAATCAGGAGCTAGACTTTGGACAATACCAAATGGACATCACCTTTAACTCAGGTTTACTCATTCCTAAATGTAGTGGTTTACTTTGTGAATGATAATTGTGGTGTAATAACAATGTTGATGCTAGAAAGAGTCACATTCCAAGAGTTAAATACATTAGTAAACATTTCCAAAATACTGGAGGGCCCCCTATCAATTGATACCTTCATTTTTTTTTGTTAGTGGAGTACTTTCAAGGAAGCAGGGGAGGGACAGGAGGGGTTGGTGAGTAGAGTTCTCCAAGTGGATGCCCTCAAAAAAAAAAAAAAAAGCGACCAAACACACACCATATGGAACAAATGATCTTACCACTATTATAATAAGGACAGTAAACCTCTTATTTTTTAACGAGAAACAATTTAATTTTTTTTCTGATATTATTGGCTTTCGAAACTCGTAGCCAGGTGTGAAGCATGAACACTCTCTCGGCCAACTTTCTTACAAAAAACTTGAGTGTGCTTGCATTATAAGAAGATCTAAGATCTGATCTCCTTGTAGAACGTTACCAGTCATAGTTTATTAATGTTTTGATGGTCAAAGATGTAATATTTTTCTACAAAAAAGAAAAAGATTCAAGTGAAAGCTAATAATTTTTAATGATATGAAGGGTGCTAATTAGTTGAGTTGATAAAATACCATACAAGAGATCTACTTGCCATCGGACCCTTGAATTCTGGGTCAAATATCTCTGATTTGAAGAAGCTATGATCTTCTAAACAATGAAGCAGACTTCCAGAAGAGATTGGTGAGCTCTACAGATAATCTAAGCATGCATGTTAAGCATCTCAACTATTGCCCTCAATGTTTCATAATTTCCCTGATACAACTTTGCAGCTCGACTATTTAACAAACATTATAAATCAATTACTGCTTTGATTCAGCTAAGTTTGGGACCGTTACCAGACACTTAATAACATCTTCAAACACCTGATATCATCCGTACTGAAGTAGGGATGGCCATGAGTTGTATATCCACAGATGATCAGATTAGCTCCCATCGTATGAGGATATGGGCGTTTGAAGGATAGGAGACCAGATCTTGGTTGGCTTGGTCCCCTTAATCTCTGCTCATGGGGTGTCTCATGTTCCATTAGTCATTATTCTTTGATGTTTGGATTTTTATGAAGTTGCCAGACACATTCTTCTGGTAGACACCTTCATGATCTGTGTAAGGAATCTAATTGCATGATAGTTTTTTGAATAGATGACAACCGAGATAAATTCTAAGAGTTTGTTCAAATATTTAATGCAATAGGATGCACCAACATTATGGTAGGAAAGGAGGATCTGATGCCCGTGAGGGAGTGCCTCACATATACCCGACATGAACCAAAGAAATGAGTATGTTTTAATATGGTCATCTGTTATGTGTCTATTCTTTAACAAATATGAATGAATCAAAAACTATGTTGTGGCAGAAGTCATGAAAATTAGAATACAAAAAAAGCCCGAAATGAGTCATTGCAGTGACAAACATTTGCATCAAAGAAAGAATGTATCAATATAAAACAGAGTAGATATTCTTAAGAACAAATAAGAGCATCGTAACTCATTTATGTCATCACCAGTTGAAAATTTAAGAATCTTAACCAAAAGAATGGAGCATCTGGAATCACATGTAGGTGTTGGCTGTCTAATCCTCTCCTGTATATCATGTCCAAATAGATAATACCATATCATCCAAAGAGGAACATAAGGTCCACCAATTTATTCCTACAGGCATGCATTGAAAACTTTCATAGCAATTGAAAGCAAGGAGTTCCCAACCACGAGGGATAGCCTATCCAAAAATCGATAATAAGTACAATGAGCTAGCTACATAATTCAAGCTGTTTATTCTTTTAACAGACATGTTACAGATCTGTCTTGCTTTTCAAATAACTTAGTCATCTTATTGATCAAACAAAAACCTTAGACATTTTGCTAGTTCCTACAACAATAGTTAAAATTAGAGCAAGAAACAAGATCTATTAGTTTATCATTTTTTAAGTAATATATTATCATTATTATGACATCTTAATACAATTTTATTCTTTGATGTTATTGTTACTACAGTATTATGACATCAACAATTTATTTTTGAGACAAATGACATCTACAATTTAGATGACTTTCACCATAATGACTATCCTTTTATATTCCTTGACATTTTCTTTCAGAGAAAAGCCTTTGCACAATTTAGTGAAGAAAAAAAGGGTTCCACAATATACCTTTCAATGCTAAAAATTCAAGCACAGGGTTGCTACCATGTTCACATTCACAACCTGCAAAGCATTTGATGGCTTGATCTTTAACATACCAAAGGCAATGGCACAAAGAAGCATCACCCATTCTTCATACCAAAGAACTAAATCGCATATCCTATGTAAGCAAGATGATTAACAAGCAATAATCTGCCATAGGAACACCTTAAAGAACTTTGTGTTGAAGAAAATGCAAAATTCCAGATTGAGTTATTAGTTAATCAACCATTTTGTGTTTTGTGAGGACCACATGAGTGGATCTGGTGATAAACTAATCATCTATTTTCTGGAAACCAAGAGAAACCACCAGGCTAGCAATTCCTGGAAAACAGAATATGAAATATTAACTACGGTCGAAGTTTGTCGATCTAAAGATGGATCATGTTTTAAGAGCTAGATGATTTTAGATACCTTGTCCAGGTCCAAATAAACTGGCAATAACATAATCAAGTGGATTGTTGGAAACCTATTAGCTGCATGAAAAAAAGAGCCATTTACCAACTTGCAGTCATTGTCTAGTTGCAGTAACTAGGAACTGTAAATATATAAAGAGCCAGACCTGCCTTGCTGATGGGACAAAGCTCTCTAACATACATAGATTTCCAATTCATCAAAGCAGTTATGGCTGCCTAACTAAAAAGTGGATCTCATGATATTCTTTGAACTCTGCCTATGACTTATGACATGCTTGGATGCAAGTATGACTGGTGTCTTCTCAATAAATGACTAAGGATTGCGAACTTTTTCTCCTCCAAAATCTATAATTTCTTAAATCCCAACATATTCCAAATAATGCAGGTATCAAATTGATATAACGGTTCGATCAATAGTCTGATATGAAAAATACATGCAATAAAACCAAGTATTGAGCCGTATCATTAACCCAGATCCTAATTTTACGATAATAAATCAGGCAAGATCACATCTTGCAACAGTTAAGTTTGCAGTGGTAAGACCTTTTAGAAGTGAGGATGCTCGGCAGGACAGAAATCTTGTGTGCGCATGTAGGTCACTCTGATAAGCAAACCAAGTTGCGTAGAGCACCAATGATGTATGTTAGGATTTGATGCCTTAAGATTCAGCCCACAGTGAGGTCGCGATGAAAAACGGAGTCCAACGAGATTAAGATCATCCAAAACGGAGCTCGAACAGAGAAGATACGGACTTTTGAAGATTGCACGTAAGTCGAGATAGTGGAGGATGGCCGGTGGCCGGCAGCGGGCCAACAGAGGGGCGGCGGTGCGGCCGCAGGCGGTGGAGCGTGCTGCCCAGGCGAGGCCAACGCACGGGATGCGCGGCCCAGGCGCGGGCGCGGTCCAGGCGGGCGCGCGGCCCAGCCCCTACGCGGGTCCGGGCCCAGGCGCCTTGCCTGGGCTCTGTACCCCGGTCCACCGTGGACTGGGCGGTCCATGGCGGATCACGTGGACCGCATGGGTGTTTCTCACATATTTTTTGTGGTCCACGATACTATTTCGTGGATCGATCGTGATCGGGCGTCGGTCCAGAGGCTTGATTTAGGCTGATTAAGGAGTCTTAAACCTAATCTAATTGGGTTTAAGCCCTTTAAAAGGGCTTGTATACAGGAACAGTGGTTGTGGTTGTCTGATTTTTGCCGTGGATGCCGTACGAAATCCGTGAGGAGAGAAACAAGAGCGCGTGTTGCTGAGAGAGAAGGAGCAGGAGGCTCCTGGACAACGGACGTCGATCGCTTCAAGGGTTCAGGGGGGTCTTCCAAGAGAGAGAGAGCTTTTGTGAGGAGAACTTCCTGTGAGAGAGAAATTAGGTGTATAAGGATTGAGGGTGAGGTCTCCTCTTGTAAATTTTTTTTTTCATAGTGAAGTTTGTATGCCCCATGGACGCGAGTCCTTTTGTGGCTGATCCGCATATTTTGATTGTTTTTCATTTTATTTTTTTTTTTCTGCTGCATCGCGTGGTACTGAAAAGGTCTTGAGAGGTAGTGTCTTGACTAGATATCCATCCAACAATATAAATTTTATATAAAGAAGTGGCACAATAGACAAAAAAAAATGTGCATTTTGGGATTGCAGTCTGGAGGTTTGCCCACAAGTATGCCTCAGTTACATGCATAATTACCGTCAAGAATAACGTGATTCTGCAGAGAAAGCAGATCTAATTCCATGCTTATTATTTTTCATGATATAACAACATGTCATTCTCAAGTAGGTAGTAGATACTGATCCATCTAAAGCCAATGGACTTCCCTAGACCATCATATGGAAAGACTAGTTAACATAGTTTTTCCTCAAATCAGTTCATCATCCTATAACTATTCCATATGATCTCACATATCTAAAGTTCAAATTCTATGAGTTTTACTATGGTTGCAGTTGAACACCAGCTATCACAATGAACAAAATAGCGGAAGTTGAGCTCTCTACCAAGGATGTACCGATTTGATGCCTGGAGTAGTAAGCACTAATCAATGCATTTAGAGATACTGACCAATAGGTTCGCACCATATCTAAAGGGAGTATTTGTGATTAGCCACAGCTTTGGTCATCAATATCTTCTAATTTAACTTGCATCACCAAATTCTTCTGAAGCATGCTGTTCCTTTCACACACAACATTTTATATGTCGATAACCTTCCAATCATAATAAGTGCAGCCTTTTATGAATTCTTTGTGAAAATATGTAGGCATTTTTTAAGACATACCATGGTTTAGATGGCACATACACCATGCATTTTACATACACATGCACAAATGTCATTAATCAGCTAAAAGGTTGTGCTGTGTGTATAGGGTAGAAGACAGAGAGGATGTGAATGCAACAATTTTTCCCCCTCTGATGTGATAAAAACTGAAATCATAGAAACAGATTAGACAGAGATCCAAAGTCAAAATTATTAGTGAGAAATTGAAACTATGTAAATTTAAATAAGAAGTAGGTCCAAGTAAGTTTGGCAAATTGACAAGTTAATGACTAAGGTGAAGTGATCATTGCATGATATCAAGGCTAGGAAAGGTAAAAATCCATGAAAATTGGATTATCTAGCTCTTGACATTTGCTGATGTGGGCAACTGACAAGTGTGCGACTCTGTATCTGACTCAGATTTTTGGGTTTGGATCCTGCAAATTGGATTTAATAAATTTTAATGATGAGTCCAGATATTGGAATATTGTTTTAATAATCTAATTGGTTTCTGATAAATATATATTCAAACTTGATTGCCTAATGACCATACTCCTGATGGAGACACTTGGATCTTTTTACACCGTGTGCTTGAAAGAGAAAGTTGCAACCATTTAGATTTTAGATTAGATCAAGGCAAATGTATTTCTTAAAAAAAAAATCCATTTAAACCTGACAATTTATTAAAAGTAAAACAAAAAATCATGTCTTAAGCCATCCTGTTTATTAAATAATTAGCATCTGAAGATATTTTTGTGAAGATCTGATAATTTGTATAGTTAGAAGACTATGATTCCTAGTTGCTTCATTTTAGTTACTTGACTAAGTAGTTGATTTGCTTTGGTTATTGATTTTTGATTTAGCTTTCAGGGCTTGTTTGAATATATCTTGCTATTCATAGGAACAAGTGAAGAATTTAATAAATCATTCAATCTAGAATGAGCAGAGTTTGGTATCATCATCAAGTCTTTAACTAGCAAAATGGCTGTCTCACACCTAAACTTTACTGGACTTATGCTCAAACTTTTAAGCACAATTAGCTTAGAGCAAACGAAGGAATCGAAGAAAACATAAATAACCCTGGTTTCGTTTTTTGGTGGAAGTTACCATTCTGATGCTGCCTATAACTATAAATAAAAAAGGGTTAATGCTATTTGCACTTCATATAAAGTAGATCCATGTGACTGAGATATATGATACTTTCAATGCATTCTCATGTGATCCACCTCTGAGTAAAAGAGAAAAAGACTACTATCTACTTAATCCAAAGAAAATATGAACGATTAATCAGTTACAATTTGACTACGATCATGATCATCCATACTATATATCTCATGTTTTAGTACAATCTATTTCAACCAAATGCTGTGAGCATGCCTTTTTATCTTCCTCCTAAAATCATCATGCTGACTTCGATTTTTCCACAGTGGTGCTTTCTTATCTTGGGACAAGCTTGGTCTGAAATCTTGTTACCTGAACCATAAAGAACAAATTCCAGGCACATCAACACCCATGGCCCTGATTCACTAAAACAAATATTCATCCATTCATCTATTTGTGCTGGATTAAACAAAGATTGACTGAATTCCATCGAACAATCTAGCTTTCACTAAAATAGTAAAAGCAACCATAAGGTAGTGTTCTGTGCCATAAATTGGAAGTTCTACTTCTTCCAACGACAATCCCATTTGCATTGTGCAATGAACTTAAGGAGGATATAATACCAGGGAGAAAGGTGAAGGATCGACACCTCTAAAAGGACAAAAAGTGTTGGGACCAACAACAAGAATGATTCAGATGATGCATGCACATTAGCCTAAAGTACTGTTGCATTGCCACATGATAAGCATTATCTTTGCACATCATACTTTATCACAACTGGTACATTTTTGTTCATGTTTGACAAGAAGCTGCATCTAGTCCAATTCGTTCCCCAAACATTCATAAAGTGCAATCACTACTAGCAGAAAGCCTGATTACATAATTAATAAAGTGACAGCATAATCTACTGGTTGCGTCAAGAAAATGGAGCTAAATTCTTCGAGGACTCTTTGCAGATGGAATCTCTGCAACAGTGGCATGGTCAGCAGAATTAGATTTCATTGCATCGGTCGCAGAAAATGGTAGCTCGAACGCCCCTTTCTTCTCATCATCATCTGAGGATTGGGTCAAGTAATCCTTTCTCTTACCCCATTTCAGAGAGTAGAAACCAATAACTATGATAGTTGCTCCAACCACCCTATCAATTTCAGAGAAGTTAGTATAACCAGACTCTATACCACTAGAGCTGCAATAAGATAACAAGAACTCATACCTTCCTAAAGTGATCTCCTGTGCAAAAATGATGGAGCCCATTATAGCTACTATTATCATACATAAGAGGGTTAAATGCAGTCACGAAGACAGGGCCCCTTTCCTTCATCACCATTCCTTCAATATTGTATGCGATCCCAGAGCACATTATTCCTTGCATTAGAATCAGTTCAATTGCTAAAATCTCTGAGCACAAGAACATAATTGCTAGCATAAGTTTAGTCTGTTTCTATGATTTAGATGCTTTAACATCTAAAATTATCTCAAACAAATATCCCATTCTAAGAAGCATCTTACGGAGTAAGCAGCCGTAAGGAGTCTCAGGCCAAATCCTATCAACCATGGCTTGGCATCATGCTCCGTTACGAGAGCAACTGCACCACTTTCCCATCCATCACCTCTAAGTTTTGTAAAACACAATCTGTGTTACATTTCTTTATAGAAATTGAGAAAAGAACATAGTATTTGCAATCTCTGACAAGCATGAAAATAATATAATAAGGTTTCATTATTGCTAAAACAAATAACAGTAACGCAGAATTATAGGCATAGACTAGCATCACATCTACCTATCATCATGTTTCTGGTGAAGGTATGATCAGTAATGTGATTTTGGTGCAGTGATGTGCAGAACAGTACATCTAGCACTCATATTGTGATAACGAGCATTGAGATATGCCCAAAAATGTTTCATGTACGTGTCCCTGCACATGGTAAATTAAATTAGGAAGCATATAAGAGTCATAAGTGTATAAAGTAGAATTAAAATGATTTTATCCAGCTCATGGTGATCAAAGAGGTGAATCTGAACAAACATGGGCAGTTGACTCACAGGCCCCTCTCAAAAGATTTTTAAAAAGTAAGATATTTCATGCATAAAATGATGAAATTCTGCAGGCCTACTATGGTATGTTGAAGGGCTATAGTCTACGTTCAAGGCTCACTATAGTACACTTTCCACCAAAATGATTCTTAGCATCTTTAGTGCTTGTGTTTCGTTGTCTCAACAGGTTGTAGTAGAGAAGACATGGAATTTAGGGGTTCACTGATTAATAAACAATAAAAGCATATGGCTGAGACAGGCCTTGAAGCAGCTTTCATTGCTGTGTCCCATCCTTCCCAAACTCAAAATCTCCAACAATTATGATACATCTTTGACATATACTTTATGTTAGATTTAATACAGACAATAAACTGATGATTATTTATTAACACCACTCCCACATACTTCAAAGGAAACAGAAATAAAAGCTCACCATGGGAGTATTCCATATCAGGACCGATCATGCATCATTTGCCCAAAGAACTGGAGGTTTTAGATGAGAATATTGCTTGCTTCTCCTTTCCCTTCTCCCCCAGAAAAAAATGAATTTTACCAAGATTTCTTACCTTCTCCTTCCCTCCTTGATCCCCCTCCATCATTTTAGTATGGCGGCCAAGCATGAGGCCATGCAAACGCATCATGGCCCAGCTGGGCGAGCAGATTTGCCAGTAAACTATAGATGGGGAATGGATCCAGCCCCCAATGCCATCGGTGACCCGCCAGGCAGCTGCCCACCTCCGAATCAGACATTGCTTAGAGTAGCATGCACTAATCAGTGCATTTAGAGATACAGACCGATTGGCTCACACCAGACCTAAAGGGAGTATTTGTGATTACCCACGGATTTGGTCATCATTGTTGTTGCGGCCAATCGCCTCGTCGTTCGATCGCCGGGGGACGTACACCTGCAAAAACGAAAAGTCCACGCTGACCGGAGGCGGCTCCGACGGGGACCCTCCGACGGTCAAGTCAGAGAGGTGACTGGGCAACAGTGAAATGAAGACAGAGAGCTTGATCGAGAGAGAGAGAGAAAGGGAGAGAGGAGCGAGCCTATGATTTAGGAGTCGAGAAGTGGGGGGAGCGGATCCCTTGCACTGTTGTCTTCCCCGATTTATATAGTGGAGCACGGTATGGCGCCGTCATTAATGACGCAGACAAGTGAGGAACTGTCAACTCACTGTAGACTGTCAGAGTCGCCGTGAAAGTGTCATGTCGCCGTGGGGCTGTCAAATCGCCAGGGTTGACAATGCCCTCGGCGGGACAATGCCCCCAGATGGCCGTGCCGCATGTTGCTGTCAGAACTGACAAGATCTGGCGGCTGTACGGCGATCAGAGGAGTCGACCGACCCTAGGTCGGTAGCCAGCTGAGTGGCGTCGGGCTCCACCGTTGGTCGGTGAGTTTTGCGTGAGTCGGCTATCAGACCTCCGAGTTCAGTCGGTCGGGAAAGGGGCGCCCGACATATCCTCAGTCGGTCGTGAGCCGATGGTTGGCCGGTGATGGCGTCAGTCGGTCGGTCGGCCGGTCCCTCCGATCGTGAGTCGGTCGGTCGGTCCCTCCGGCCATCGGTCGGTCGGTCCCTCCGATCATGAGTCGGTCGGTCGGTCCCTCCGGCCATCGGTCGGTCGGTCGGTGGGTATTCCCCAACAGTTGCCCCCCTCCACTCCTGAGTCAGATGGTGAGATGGCCGATGCTTTCACTCGGGCAGCAACCCTGGGCGAACAGGAGTGGATTCGTCGTACGCCAGATTCCGACCGTACCGCGGGTTGATCCGATGTGAGGCGTCTCATAAATGCCAAGCGATTTGGACGTCTAGTCGGTGTCAGATGTCACGTCGGCGTCAGGTGTCAGACGTCGCGTCCTGTCATCGTCAGACGTCGCGTCGGTGTCAGGAGATCGGGTGCCGGACGATACGGTGTCAGACGACCGAATATCCGGCGCCGATCGTGGGAGCGCAGGGCGCTGTCAGGCGTCCCATTGGGAACGCGAATCGGCGTGGGCGCATAAATGCGGAACCGCATCCCCGCGCGCCGTGTGTCGAAGGTGGTTGGCCGGCGCCCCCCGCATTTAATATGGGCGGTGCGGCCATCCCGGGATGGGGCGCGCCGAATCCTCAGGCCACCCGGAGACCGCCACGTGTCGCACATCCATGGAGCTTCGGTCGGCACAGAGTCATCTCGGTCGTCGGACGGGCCTATATATATAGGGCCATCCGGATCCAAAACCTCACTATTGCCATTTTGCTGCCGAAACTCTGTCCGGGCGATTTCTCAGTCGTCGCGGGCAGAGCTTTCCTGCTTCCAGAAGAGTTCTTTCGGTTCGTGGTCTCTCCTTCGTCCTCCTCTTCTTCTTCTTCTTTATTCGGTTCCGGTACAATGGCCAGGAATCCGACTCAGGGAGGTCGGTCGGAAAATCCGACTGACGACTCCCGGTCGACTCTGAAAGTTGAGGTTTCCTCGCTTTCGGGGCCGAATGTTGATCGGCTTCGGGAGCAGTATTGCATCCCGGAGCAGTTTCAACTATCCGCCCCAGGGGCCGGCAGTCGGGTTAACAGCCCTCCGCCTGGCCAGCTGGCGCTGTACGTCGAGGACCTTTGCGCAGGTCTTCGGCTCCCGATTCCGGAGTTCGTCCGGAATCTTCTGAACTACTACGGACTCTGTCCGACGCAACTAGCGTCGAACTCTGTCCGTCTCATAATCAGTTTTGCGTTGTTGTGTCAGCTCTTGCCGACCAACCCTCGCATTTCTCTCTTCCGGGCCTTCTTTGTGCTCCGACCCCACCCTAAAGCCCGAGGGTGGTGGCTCTTCAACCCCCGGAAGGGCCTTTCCTTCATCACTGGTCTTCCATCGTCCATCCATGGGTGGAAGAACCAGTTTTTCTTTGTTTCTTCTCCATCTTCTTGGGGCTTTCCTTCTCACTGGGGCGTGCTCCGAACTGAAGCCAATGACAACAGCCGGGTGGAAGTGGACGACCGGGAGGACTTCCACCGACTAAAAGATATGTCGGTCCCGAAGCAGAGGGAGCTTGTTACCGAACAAGCTCTCTATGACGCCGGCTTAAGCTTGGTCCCCCGACTAGGTATCGCCCGATCTCCCGGTCTCCTTTTCATCCGGCCCTTAGTCCGGTTCTTTAATTAACACCTTTGTCGGTATCGCAGGGACACCTCCAAGAATGCGGCTGACAGACGCGGAGATTTGGCAATTCGCGACAAGAAAGAGGCCAGCATCGGGGGCCGGTCCTTCGCGCCCTCCGAAGAGGCCTGCTCCAGCGGCGCCGATCGTCGAAGCATCGGTGACCGACCAGTCAGAGCCCGTCATCGCGCTCGCGGCTCCGGCGGCGCGTACGGAGGAGAGGCCGGTTGAAGAAGCGGCCGAAGGAACGTCGGTGGCATCACCGGAGGTGGTGGAGCCGGATGTCGTTCGGGAAACCGAACATCATCCGGCGGCGTCTGTGGCCGCAGCGGGGGGTGCTGGTTCTACTTCGAGCATCCCCTCGCTGCCGGTTCCGTCGGTCGGAGTGGCTGATCGAGGGAAAGCCCCGATGGACCCCGCGGACGAGGCAAGGTCGGGGAGCCGCTCTGTGCCTCCCAGCGCACAGTTCCCCGAAGGGGCGTCGGCGTTGGCCAACCACAACTTGGCGAGGAGGTTGTGCCAGGGGATCCTACTCCCGGCCGACGTGGAGTCGTTGAGGTCTCGGCAAGTGACCGAGATGTTGTCCAAGTTTTACCCGACCATGGTCGAGGTAAGTTTCGTATCACCTTCTTTTTCCTTAGAAATTTTTCTCATTATGTGATCCTGACGAAGCATTTGCAACGGCAGCTGATCTACACAATGTCGGAGCTTGAGGCCGGGTACCGGAGGTTCGGTAATGTCCGGGCCGCCTATAAGGAGAGGTCGGCGGCGGCCGAAGCCGAGAAGGCAATGTTGGTCGACCACCTGCAACAGTCGGCCGACCGGGAGGCCAAGTTGGTAGACGAGGTCTCCCGGCTCGGGTCCGAGCTAAGGTCGGCCAAGAAGGAGGCCAGACACAAGGGCCGGGCCGTGCGTCGTCTTCGGCACGAACGGGACGGCGTTGCCGCCGAACTCCAAGGCGAGCGCGAGCAGCTTCGGGTCAGCCTGGAGAAGCTCGCCAAGGCTGAGGAGGAGCTTTCGATCGCCCAAGCCGACGCCGACATAGTAAAGGCAGAGGCAGAGTCGGCGAAAGAGTCACTCGGCCGGGCGGAAGAAGAGGCAAGGTCGGCGAAGGAGTCGGCCGACCGGGCGGTGGAAGACTTCCGAGCCTCCGACCAGTATCGGGAGGAGATGCTCGAGTCGGGTTTCGCCTCGTACCGGGTGGGGTACGAGGACGGTCGGGATGCGGTCCAGGCCTTGCACCCGGAGCTGGACCTCAGCAGGGTCGTCCCGTCGTTTGCCGAGGAGCAAGCCACCGAGGAGATGGCCGACCATCCATCGGGAGGCGTCGTCGTAGCGGGTGAAGCCATCCTGGAGGAAGCGGCGCCGACTGCCAGCCTGCCGCCGACCGATGGTCCCACTTCAGCCGTCGACCCAGCGCCACTCGTGGCCGACACACCGGTCATTCCCGATTTACCTTCGGTCGAGGAAATCGACTCTGAAGGTTGATCGGGCGTTGCCTTTGCCTTAGTCTTTTCTATTTCAGCATATTTGTAATCGGGCTTCGACCCAACTTTGTAGACTTTCTTTTAACTTTGAATGAAAGCTTTTTTCACATCTTCCTTTGTCTGTTTCTTTCATGTGTTGTTGAATGTCCTCATGAGTCGCTAACTTATGTAAGTCGCTAACCCCCATAGGTCGGTTAGGATATTCGGCATCTCGTGCCAATACGAAGGTAGAATGGGTAAATCCCGAAATCTGCTCGGCTTCTGATAGTCAAGGTCGTCAGTCGGGCGCGTCTGTTGAGTCGGGAGCCGACCGAACCTGGCAAAGGTTCGGTAGTCGGGCTTCCACTGACGCATTCAATCGAATGTCGTCCGGCGCAGCGTCGGGGAGACGACAACAAGTTGAATCCCGACGCTCTTGCGTCGGGTATTCATTCTGTATCTTTCGATACACGGTGGTAAGCCGAATATCGTCCGGCCGATCGTGGCTCGGTCGGCAAGTCGTGGATGCGACTAAGGTCGCGTTGTGTAATAGACGGTGGTAAGTCGAATATCCTTCGACCGATCGTAGCCTGGTCGGGTGTCGCGACGTCAGTCGCGTAGGCTTTTTCGCCTCTCTTTGGTCGGGGCCCGATCGGCTTGTTAGCCAGTGGTTTGGCCCGAAAGTCCGACCGTAGAAGGAGTGTCAACTCCCGCCAATGCAGGTGCATCGGTGCTCGCAAGAGTCCGATGTGTCATCGAAGGTCGAAGGAGTGTAACTCCCGTCCATGTAGATGAGTCGGTCCTCGCAAGAGTCCGATGGGTCACCGACGATAAGGCCGTTGGTTCCAGGTGGACACTAAGTCCACGTTGATACGTCGGGGCTTGGCCTGGGTGAGCGCCGATCATTAGTCGAAGAGTTAAGACTCTGAGTTTTCAAACTGAATTTGTATTCCGACTGAACAATTACAAAGTTCACGGGTAGTACAACTTCAAGTTGTCGGCGTTCCAAGTTCGGAAAATGAGTTTCCCTTCAAGGGTCTCCAGTCGGTAAGCTCTCGGGCCATAAGTGTCTGCCACTTTATAGGGTCCTTCCCAATTTGGAGCCAACTTCCCTTGGTCCAGGGGCTTCGAGACTTCCGCCTTCCTCAAGATCAAGTCGCCAGGCCTGAAGAGCTTCGGTCTGACGTTGGCGTTGTAATACCGAGCGACCCTCTGTCGGTACGAAGCCATGCGAATTTGAGCCTCGTCTCGTAGCTCGGGGAGGAGGTCTAGGTCGGCCCTCCGTCTCTCGGAGTTGCCCGGCTCTTGATACCGCTCGACTCTTGAAGATGGTAGTCCAATCTCGAGCGGGATCATGGCCTCCGTTCGATAGGCCAGACTGAAAGGCGACTCCCCGGTCAGAACGCGGGGGGTCGTTCGGTAAGCCCACAGAACGGAGCCTAGCTCGTCGACCCAGAGACCTTTGGCTTCGTTTAGTCGGGTCTTGAGTCCGTGGAGCAAGGTCCGGTTGGTCACCTCGACCTCGCCGTTGGACTGTGGGTGCCCGACTGAAGTCAGTCGGTGCTTGATGTGGAACCTGGCGCAGAAGTCTCTGAAGTCCTGGTTGTCGAATTGCCGTCCATTATCGGTGATGATCGTATGCGGCAACCCGAACCTGAAGATGATGGACTTCTGGATGAAGTCCTCCATCTTCCGCTCAGTAATCTGTGCCAGGGGCTCAGCCTCTACCCATTTGGTGAAGTAGTCGATGGCGACGACTATGAACTTCCTCTGACCCGACGCAGGTGGAAAAGGACCGAGAATATCGACCCCCCACTGGGCGAAGGGCCATGGAGCGACAATAGGAGCAATTTGGCTGGCGGTTGGTGCTGAATGTTGGCGTACTTTTGACATGGTTCGCACCTCCGGACCAACTCGGCTGCGTCCTTCTTCATGGTAGGCCAGTAGTAGCCCTGTCGCAGGACTTTGTAGGCTAGGGACTTGCCCCCAAGTGGTTCCCGTAAATTCCTTCGTGCACCTCTCGAAGAGCGTAGTCGGCGTCGGTCGGTCCCAAGCACCTGAGCAAGGGAAGGGAGAACGACCTCTTGTAGAGTCGGCCGTCCATGATTACATATTGAGAGGCCGACCATCGGAGTCGCTTGGCCTCCGCGGGATCCTCGGGACCGATCCCGTCGGCCAGATACCGAACGATCGGGTCCATCCAGCTTGGTTCGGCAGTTAGCTGCTGTACTTCTTCGACCCGATCGATGCTCGGCTGCTCGAGGTTCTCCACGAACGTCCGACCCAAGGAGTCATAAGCCAAAGTCGCCAGTCTGGAAAGTGCGTCGGCACGGGCGTTCTCCGACCTAGGGATGTGAAAAATTTCGAAATACCTGAGGCGTGCTACGAGGTCCTTCACCTTCTGAAGGTATTTGACCATAGTCGGATCTCGGGCCTCGAATTCGCCCTTGACCTGCCCCACGATCAGCTGAGAGTCGGAGAAAGCCCGGAGGCTGTCGACGCCCAGTTCTTTCGCCATCCTCAAGCCAGCGAGGAGTGCCTCGTATTCGGCTTGGTTGTTGGAGGCCTTGAAGTCGAACCGAAGGGCGTACTCGGTGACCACCCCTTCCGAATTCGTGAGCAGGAGTCCGGCCCCGCTTCCCTGAGTGTTTGAAGCTCCGTCGATGTGGAGTACCCAGGTGGAGATCGGGTCTGGCTCAGAGACCGCATCTCGTCTCGGGTCTTCAGCTCCCGACCCTTGGTCGGTTGTCGGGCACTCGGCGATGAAGTCGGCCAAGACCTGAGCTTTCAAGGCAGGCCTTGGTCGGTATTGAATGTCGAACTCGCTGAGCTTCATCGTCCACTTCGCGAGTCATCCAGATGTATCGGGTCGGCGCAATATTGCCCTCAGGGGCTGGTTGGTGAGCACCACTATGGAGTGGGCCTGGAAGTATGGACGGAGTCATTGCGCAGAGACGGTCAGGGCGAAAATCATCTTTTTCATCTCCGAGTATCTGGCCTCGATGCCGTGGAGCACCTTGCTGGTGTAGTAGATAGGCTGATGGGTTCGGCACTTGTTTTCTCGGACGAGCACTGAACTGATCGCCTCGGAAGATGTGGCCAAGTAGAGATACAAGGTTTCCCCGACCTGCGGCTTTACGAGCAGCGGCGGGGAAGCCAAGTACTTCTTCAGGTCTTCGAAGGCCTGTTGGCACTCATCCGACCAAGAAAAATTATTTGCGTGACGCAAAGTTTTGAAAAATGGGAGGCACCTTTCCGCTGATCGAGAAATGAATCGGCTAATAGCGACGATTTTTCCGTTCAGTTGTTGGACCTCCTTCTTGGTATTCGGATGACGCATGTCGAGGATTGCCTTTATTTTCTCAGGATTGGCCTCGATCCCTCTCTGAGAAACGAGGAATCCGAGGAACTTCTCCGAGGTCACCCCAAAAGCGCACTTGGTCGGGTTGAGCTTCATTCGGTGCTGTCGAAGGGTGCGGAAGGTCTCCTCGAGATCCTAAACATGATCCGGGATCCGCGCGCTCTTCACCAGTATGTCGTCCACGTACACCTCCATGTTGCGCCCGATCTGGTCTTTGAAGACCTTATTGACAAGTCGCTGGTAGGTGGCGCCAGCATTTTTCAGTCCAAAGGGCATCACCCGATAACAGTAGAGGCCCTTGGGGGTCACGAACGCGGTATGCTCTTCATCTTCAGGCGCCATCCGGATCTGGTTGTATCCGGCGAAGACGTCCATGAAGCTGAGCAGTCAAAATCCGGACGTCGCGTCCACTAGCTAGTCGATCTTGGAAAGTGGGAAGCTATCTTTTGGGCAGGCTCGGTTGAGGTCGGTGTAGTCGATGCAGATCCTCCACTTTCCGTTGGCTTTTTTGACCATGACAACATTGGCAAGCCAATCGGGATAGGTGGATTCTCGGATGAAGCCTGCTTCAAGTAGCTTGTCCACTTCTTCGTCGATGGCCCTCTGCCTCTCTGGAGCGAAGGACCTTTTCTTCTGCCTCACCGGCCTCATCGTTGGGTCGATGTTGAGTCGGTGGGTTATTGTTTCTGGGAGGATGCCCGACATATCTGCTGCTGAGCAAGCAAATATGTCGGCATTGGCCGTCAGCAGCTCCGTCAGTCGTCGTCGTTCTGGGTCGGGCAGTTGAGACCCGACCCAAACCTTCCTATCAGGATTTTCTCCTATCGGGATCGCCTCGAGCTGCTCGGCCGGCGAACCCCGCTCTTCCTCCTCCCGTTGGTCCAGCTTGTCGATTGTCAGGGAACCCCTCGACTCGTCGCTTTGAGCGGAGATCTGGAAGCACCGTCGGGCGAGCTGTTGATCCCCGCGCATCTCCCCGATTCCATTTTTGGTCGGGAACCGAACGAGAAGATGGTACGTCGAGACGATCGCCTTGAGGGCGTTCAGTCCGGGTCGTCCAAGTATGGCGTTGTAGGCCGAAGGAACTTGGACGACCGCGAAAGTTAGGTGGACCGTGCTTTGCCGTGTTTCGGTGCCGACCATCACGGGCAGGGTGATTTCTCCCTCTGTCGTGACGGCGTCTCCGGCAAAGCCGATCAAGGGCATGGAGACCCTCTTAAGTCGGTCAGTTGACAGTTGCATCCGGGAGAAGGTCGAGTAAAATAAAATATTTGTCGAACTTCCATTATCAACAAAAATACGCTTTACATCATAATTTGCTATTGTCGCCGACACAACAACAGCATCGTCGTGGGGAGTCTGGATGCCCCGAACGTCGTCCTCCGTAAAGGTGATCACGTCGTCTGGGCGCGGCCTTTTCGTCGGCTCCCCTCCCGCAGATGTCCCCGGGCCCAGCCACTTGGAGATCATGTTGATGACTCCGGCCGTCGGCTGATTGTTCGCCGCTTCTTCAGTCGGTTGGGATCGTCGATCGACAACTGGTTGGGTCGGCGGACCCTTCCGAAATTTGCCGAGATACCTCCGGCGGATGAGAGCTTCGATCTCATCCTTCAGCTGGATGCACTGCTCGGTGTTGTGGACGTGGCCTCGGTGAAATCGACAGTACTTCCGACGGTCGAGGCCTTTTGCCTTCAAAGGCGGAGGCCGTCGCAGGTATTCTTCCCCCTCAATCTCTATTAGAATCTGTGCACGAGGAGCGGAGAGAGGAGTGTAGGAGTCATACCTGGGGCGTGCCGGCCTCGGAGTTTGTTACCGGGGTGATTTTTGGGTTCGTCGGGGCGGCGAGACCCGACTATCGGTCGGGGGCCTGCTGGGTTCGGCGGGCTCCCGACCTTTCCTCCGCTTCTCTTTCGGGCCTCTGGGCTCGGCCAAGCGTCGGTCGGATGCTCCTTCGTCCGCGCGCATATACTTGTATGCGCGCTCCAGTAGCTCGGCGTATGTCCGGGGGAGGGTCTTGTCCAGAGAGTAGGTGAATCGGGACGCCCTCAGGCCCCGTTTCATGGCTGAGATAGCCATGTCTTCGTTGAGGTCCCGGACCTCAAGCGTGGTCGCGTTGAATCGCGCCACGAAGTGTCGGAGCGTCTCATTTTCCCCCTATTTGAGGGAGAAAAGGCTGTCCGACATTCGCGACGGCTTTCGGCTGGTGCTGAAGTGGGCCACGAATGAGTGCTCGAGCTGCCCGAAGGAGTGGATACTTCCCGATCGAAGACCGGAGTACCAGGCCCTGGCAGCCTTGCGGAGTGTGGCGGGGAAGCCGATGCAAAAAAGAGCGTCGGTTGCCCCTTGAATCGTCATGAGAGCTTTATAGCTCTCGAGGTGGTCGACTGGGTCGGTGAAGCCGTCATATGGCTCCACGTGCGGCATCTTGAACCGACTGGGAATCGGTTCGTCGAGGACCAGTCGGGAGAGAGGTTGGGCGGTCTGGAAGTCGACGTCGTTCGAAGACTTCTGGCCGTCCATCTGCAACTGCGCGAGCCGGCGGTCGATTTCCTCGAACCGGCGCTCGTAGTCGTCCGCTCGTCGATGCTGGGAGACCCCGGGAGTGGAGTCTCCGGAAGATTCCTAAAGGGAGGCCGACGGCGTGCGCGGTCGTTTCTCCTTCCTTGCTCGTTCCAGCAGGGAAGGAGAGGGTTGCTGGGACCGCCGGTCATCACGCCAGGGCCGCTCCTCCTCTTCTTCGCGGGAGCGCTGTTGAGGGCGCTCGCGCGGAGGCGACAGGGATCGGCGCGGTCGTCGGCGGCTGCTCCTGAAGGGCATCGGACGGGCCACCGGTTGTTGCTGGAGGCTCTTGACTGCGTCCGTCAGTACAGTCATCTGCCGTACGATGGCCGCGATCTGCGCCTCCGTGGTCATCGCGGGGTGTGGAGTGCTGGGCTCCGCCGCCGGCGGCGGCGGGGAGGCCTCTTCCCGGCGGGAAGAGCGCCTTGCCGATCCGGTGATCCTCGATCGTTGGGCTCTTGTCTTCGTCATTCCCTCCCCTTCCTGGCGCGCCAATCTGTTGCGGCCAATCGCCTCGTCATCCGATCGCCGAGGGACGTGCACCTGCAAAAACGAGAAGTCCACGCTGACCGGAGGCGGCTTCGGCGGGGACCCTCCGACGGTCAAGTCAGAGAGGTGACTGGGCAACAGTGAAATGAAGACAGAGAGCTTGATCGAGAGAGAGAGAGAAAGGGAGAGAGGAGCGAGCCTGTGATTTAGGAGTCGAGAAGTGGGGGGAGTGGATCCCTTGCACTGTTGCCTTCCCCGATTTATATAGTGGAGCACGGTATGGCGCCGTCATTAATGGCGCAGACAAGTGAGGAACTGTCAACTCACTGTAGACTGTCAGAGTCACCGTGAAAGTGTCATGTCGCCGTGGGGCTGTCAAATCGCCAGGGTTGACAATGCCCTCGGCGGGACAATGCCCCCAGATGGCCGTGCCGCATGTTGCTGTCAGAACTGACAAGATCTGGCGGCTGTACGGCGATCAGAGGAGTCGACCGATCCTAGGTCGGTAGCCAGCTGAGTGGCGTCGGGCTCCACCGTTGGTCGGTGAGTTTTGCGTGAGTCGGCCATCAGACCTCCGAGTTCAGTCGGTCGGGAAAGGGGCGCCCGACATATCCTCAGTCGGTCGTGAGTCGATGGTTGGCCAGTGATGGCGTCAGTCGGTCGGTCGGCCGGTCCCTCCGATCGTGAGTCGGTCGGTCGGTCCCTCCGGCCATCGGTCGGTCGGTCCCTCCGATCGTGAGTCGGTCGGTCGGTCCCTCCGACCATCGGTCGGTCGGTCGGTGGGTATTCTCCAACAATTGTCTTCTAATTTTATTTGCATCACCAAATTCTTCTGAAACATGCTGCTCCTTTCATACAAAACATATTATACTCTTATAGAATTATATATTGATTACCTTCCAATCACCGTAAGTGCCGCCTTCTGAATTCTTTGTGAAAATAGGTAGGCATTGTTTAAGATATATCACGGTTTAGTTGGCGCGTACACTATACATTTCACATTCACATGCACAAATGTCATTAATCAGCTAAAAGGTTGTGCAGAGGATGTAAACGCAACAATTTTGCCCCTCTGATGCGATAAAAACTGAAATCATAGAATCAGATAAGAAAGAGATCCAAAGTCGAAACTATGAGTAAGAAATTTGAATTACATAAATTCAATAAGTCAATGACAAAGGCGAAGGGATCATTGCATGATATCAAGGCTGGGAAAGGTAAAAATCCATGAAGATTGGATCGTCCAGCTTTTGACATTCGCCAATGTAGGCAGCTAACAATTGTGCAACTCTGTATCTGACTCAGATTTTTGGGTTTGGGTCCTGCAAATTGGATTTCATAAATTTTAAGGATGGCTCCAGATATTGGAATATTATTTTAATAATCGAATAGGTTTCCCATAAATACATATCCAAACTTCATTACCTAATAACCATACTCCTGATGGATGGAGACACTCGGATCTTTTTACACCTTGTGCTTGAGAGATAAAGTTGCAAGCATTTAGATTTTAGAAATTGAATATATGAATCAAGTAGAAATGAGGCAACCTTTACTTGAATTTCTGGCTTGTACCCCTCTATAGCAACACTAGGCCTCTGTCCTCCATTTGATGTCCCCAAAATTAGAAATTGGAAGATCAGATGACTGATTGATCTGAAGTAAGATTGAAGAATTTGTTTCTGATTCTGGTCTTGGGGGATGATAGATTTGATTTGAGCT